>NW_021130759.1:0-9056 GCF_004193835.3 Ostrinia furnacalis | reverse complement strand
ACTGTTAGAAGTTCTCGTGCAAGCTGAACTGTCCTTCTGGATCTACGTACAGTTCACCGCGAGCGGAGCTGTACACTTGCCTGTACTCGACCGGGGTGTACCAGCCGCAGCCGATACCGCACTGTGTCTTCAGTAAGTTTGTCTTTCTTTGATTCGTTTCGGCGGGTACAGTTGCTTCGGCGACTGTCTGAAGTTCTTGTGAAAGCTGAAATGTCTCTCCGGCTCTACCTATAGATCGTCACGAGCGGAACTGTACACTTACCAATTGATAACGCATTGTGTTTTCAGTAAGTTTTACTTTGATTAATTTTTAGGCCACAAGCAATTGATGAAAATAAATTTTCTTCCTGGCACTAAGAATTTCATCGAAATTTTATTTTTAATATCTTGTTGTATTATGTATTTGGTACGCGTTCAATACTTTATCTAAATGAGTATTATTTTATTGTTTCAGATGACGTCTTTGTCGTTACTCCTACAAACTACAGCGTAAGTATTGGCAATTTTATTCTTAAATAAAAAATGTAGATCTCGGAAAGCTAAGATTGAGCCATGGAAAATTAAAGATTAGTGAAAAATTCAACTCAACTTTTTTTTTATGTTTCATCACAAAAGTGAGATACAGTCAAGGATGCGAGTCTTCAGGTAAGAATGGCGTATTAAAGTCTCAATTTATCTTATAGAGCCACTACGAAAGCCACAGTTGGTCATCCTCAAGCCACACCCACGGCGGTGCTAGCGGTGGGTCGGAAGGGTCCTACGGGTCGCACCATGGGTCTGCGACCTTCGGCCAAGGGTCGCACGGGTCGGGAGGTGGCTCGTACGGCTCTGGTGGACATTCTACGCAAATGGTGGTGCAGGACTTGACGCCTAAAGGAGGCACTTGCTTGACCTGGGCCGGCGAGCATTATAAGACGTTTGATGGGAAGATTTATAGGTAGGTTTTAAATAATAAAAATATATTTCTATCTTTAAAATATAATGCTGATCTGTTCAATTTATACACGTTTTATGCAAGTAAACAACCCGTAAATTTTTGATTGGAAGTAATAATTCTTTATCCTCTCACAAATTTTCGTATTTATGCTCTAAGGTAAGCGTTTTTTTCGACGCGTTGTAAAAACGTTATCTGGGGGCTTAGTGTGAGTTTAAACGTATTCGATATCGAGTTGTTACCAATTGTATTTGAAAGTGTATGCGTAAACGGTGTGTTTGCATAAATAAAATATTTTTATTTGTAAAAAAATTACATTAAATGTATGACGGATTGTACAGCGCCCCTAGCGGATACTTTCAAGAACTAAAATCTTCATTCATAGATTTTTTGACGCACTCGATACCGAATACGTTAGATGTAACGCCCCCTGAAAGATAATCTGAAACACATCAATGAGGGTTTTCGCGAATGAAAGATCCGCTAGATGGCGGGACGTGGATGTGGGGTCTGACTGCTGCGTGATTGGTGGATTTTGACATATCTGTCAATGTCATGTCCAAAATAACCAATCATGCAGCTTTTGGACCTTGCGTCTACGTATTGCCATCTGGCGGATTTTTCGTTAGCGAAAACCCTCATTGATGAGAAAATAATATGCACACTATTTACAATGAGGGCTATCGTTTTAGCGCTCACCAGTTGGCGCCACTGTAGAGTAAGGTCCTGTCACTTGCTAGTAGCGAGGACAGTGGCGCCAACTGTGGAGCGCGAAAGTGGTAGGAGGACTATCGCATTTGCACTCATCAAGATGGCGCCACTGTAGAGTAAGGTTCTGTCAATCGCCAGGGGTGCCAACTGTTGAGTATAAAAACGATAGCCCTCATTAAAAACCACCCCTAACACCTTCCTCGTAGCTTCAAATCGCAATGCCAGCACATCCTGGTCCGCGACACGCTTGAACACAAGTACACGGTGGCGGTGCGGCCCGGCGCGTGCGCGCGCGCTTACTGCCCCTCCGAGATCACCATCTACTTGGAGGAGAAGGCCTATACCCTGTCTGTGCATCCGGGTAAGCGAAAGTAACCCAGTTGGTTGGAGATAAGGTTTATATTTCAATAGGAACTGCTTCACCATCTACTTGGAAGAGAAGGCCTACATCTGCACCCTGTCTGTGCACCCGGGTAAGCAAAATTAACCCAGTTGGTTGGAGATAAGGTTCATATTTCAATAGGAACTGCTCATGTTATTTAGAGATCACTATCTACTTGGAGGAGAAGGCCTACACATTGTCTGTGCACCCGGGTAAGCAAAATTAACCCAGTTGGTTGGAGATAAAGTTCATATTTTAATAGGAACTGCTCATGTTATTTAGAAATCACCTTCTACCTTTAGGAGAAGGCCTACACCCTGTCTGTGCACCTGGGTATGCAAAAGTAACCTAGTTAGTTGAACATAAGGTTCATATTTCAATAGGAACTGCTCATGTTATTTAAAAATGCACCTTCTACCTTGAGGAGAAGGCCTATATCTTGTCTGTGCACCCGGGTAAGCAAAATTAACCCAGTTGGTTGGAGATAAGGTTCATATTTCAGTAGGAACTGCTCATGTTCCTCAGAGATCACCATCTACTTGGAGGATAAGGCCTACACCCTGTCTGTGCACCCGGGTAAGCAAAAACAACCCAGTTGGTTGGAGATAAGGTTTTATATCCTATCCTTTTTCAGTAGGAACTGCTCATGTTATTTAGAAATCACCTACCTTGAGGAGAAGACCTACACCCTGTCTGTGCATCCGGGTAAGCAAAAACAGCCTAGTTGGTTGGAGTTGGAGATAAGGTTAATTTTTCAGTAGGAACTGCTCATGTTATTTAGAAATCACTTTCTATCTTGAGGAGAAGGCCCACACCCTGTCTGTGCACCCGGGTAGGCAAAAGTAACCCAGTTGGTTGAAGATAAGGTTCATATTTCAATAGGAACTCCTAATGTTATTTAGAAATGCACCTTCTACCTTGAGGAGATGGCCTACCCCTGTCTGTGTACACGGGTAAGCAAAAACAACCCAGTTGGTTGAAGATAAGGTTCATATTTCAATAGGAACTGCTCATGTTCCTCAGAGATCACCATCTACTTGGAGGAGAAGGCCTACACACCCTGTCTGTGCACCCGGGTAAGCAAAAACAACCCAGTTGATTGGAAATAGGGTTTATATTTAAGTTGGAACTGCTTATGTTCCTCAGATATCACCATCTACTTGGAGGAGAAGGCCTACACCCTGTCTGTGCACCTGGGTATGCAAAAGTAACCTAGTTGGTTGAACATAAGGTTCATATTTCAATAGGAACTGCTCATGTTATTTAGAGATCACCATCTACTTGGAGGAGAAGGCCTAAACCCTGTCTGTGCACCCGGGTAAGCAGAAATTAACCCAGTTGGTTGGAGATAAGGTTCATATTTCAGTAGGAACTACTCTTGTTCCTCAGAGATCACCATCTACTTGGAGGAGAAGGCGTACACCCTATCTGTGCACCCGGGTAAGCAAAATTAACCCAGTTGGTTGGTAATAAGGTTCATTTTTCAATAGGAACTGCTCATATTCCTCAGAGATCACCATCTACTTGGAGGAGAAGGCTTACACCCTGTCTGTGCACCCGAATAAGCAAAATTAACCCAGTTGGTTGGTAATTAGGTTCATATTTCAGTAGGAACTACTCTTGTTCCTCAGAGATCACCATCTACTTGGAGGAGAAGGCGTACACCCTATCTGTGCACCCGGGTAAGCAAAAATAACCCAGTTGGTTGGAGATAAGGTTCATTTTTCAGTAGGAACTGCTCATGTTATTTAGAAATCACTTTCTACCTTGAGGAGAAGGCCTACACCCTGTCTGTGCACCCGGGTATTAACCATACTGCATCCGTACACCTTACTTTAGTGCGACTTAGACATTCTTTATAAGCGATCTAACGCTGTTGCAATATTTTAGTTAGTTGACAGAAATCATTATTTCCAAAATGAAGCAAGAAGTTTTAGTTCTCTATCCTTGCGAAAAATCAATTTATTGGTGTATTAAAATTGATTATTGAAGTTATTGTAAGCTAAAACTTCTTGCTCCATTTTGGAAATAATTAATTTCGGTCAACTAACTAAACTACTGAAACAGCGCTCGATCGCTTATAAATAATGTCGAAGTCGTACTAAAGTAAGGTGTACGGATGCAGTATGGTTAAGTTTAACATAGCGAGTGTTATTTAATGCCAAAATCACGAAGTCTTATCCATAGTAGGTATACATCGATGATATTTTGTATGCAAATAATTCAAAACAAAACTCTTTTTTTCTCTTAACTCCAGGGATAGATTTCAGTGCGCTTCGGTTTACAAATTAGTATTGGCCTGAGGAACAAAATGCACTATAGTTTCATTCTGGGCAGCACTTGGTCCAACTTCCATACATGGATTGGCACTGTCCTTTGACGGACTAAAAAATTTTTTTTAGGAAACTAGCCTATTGAATTAGTTATGTGTTAATAAGACAAAAATTTAATACTTTGATGTACCATGATGTTTTCAAATTCTTCTAGTGCTGACGTAGATAGTGACTATTTTTAGTAGCGTACCTAGGTCATCACTTTTGTAGTTTTTGCTCGTTTACGTCACGGCTATAGACTAGTTTGATTTGAGAAAGGTTTGTTTAACACGTTAGCTGCCACCCCGGTCAAATGTAGGTAATGTAGGTAGGGGTTCGGTCACCGGGGTGGCAGCTAACGTGTTAAGTAAAAATATTGTTGAACTCGCTCAGACATCTGCGAAGGCAGCCCGTCCGACGCGGCGCACTGCGCGGCGCAGCCCGACGACGCCAAGAAGAAGGCCCAGCTGTTCTGCGCCAGGATATTCAGCAAGGACAAGTTCCGCAAGTGCTCGAAGGTACAGGGGGGCTACTCCGAGACGCTGTTTACGTAGTTTCGGGTCTATCTGTTACCGTCGCTCATGCTGGCATCTCGCCTTGTATGAGAGGGATGGCAACAATCGAAACTTTGGATAATGTTTTTTCGGAGTAGCCCCGCAGACAATCAAGCAAACACTAGTATCCTTTGTCGTTGTAACAGGTGCTATTTAGCAACAAATATGTACAGTACAAGCAGCGTCAAATACATACTTAGTTCGTGTCGTGACACCCAAAGTTGCTAAAAAGTTCTTAACACATCTTTGTTACAATTGGAATAAGGTTGAATAACTTTTTGGCTACTTTGAGTGTCACGAACTATTTAACGCTGACTGTACGTTACTGACATTATTATTATTATTTCAAACTTATATGCACATAGAACAGTGTACATAAGTGCCATCACTGAGGAATATGCATGTCAGCCAGTCAAATAATTCCTTCGACGTATTTTACATTGCGCCATCTAGTTCCAAAATAAGCAGGAATTTTACATACTATGGGTACTGGGCAATGGAAATAAAGTTACCTAAATGTCTTTTTTTTACAAATAACAATATACAAAGATCACCAAAAAGTAACTGAACTCTCATGTGATTCTTTTATCAGGTTATGGATGTGACCCTGTTGCTAGAAGCTTGCCAAGAAGACTACTGCGCTTGTAAAGATAGTCAAGGTAAGGCTGTTCGATCAGATAAAACAAAGTTATGCAATTTAAATGACACATCGATTGATTGTTTTGGTTCAATATTCCCTGTTTTCAGATCCCGAGGAGTGCGCTTGCAGCACGGTTTCTGTGTTTGCTAAGGAGTGCCTACGACATGGAGTGGAAGAAATGAAGTTCTGGAGAGATCCCGACACTTGCCGTAAGTCACGAATACTTTTGAATTAACGTATCCAATCTATGAAACGAATAGTAAAATAATAACGAATAAATTAAAAAAAATGCAAGGAAACGACACGTAAGTTATCATCATTATTAGAAATCTATTCCCCTTCCATCTATCATTACATTTTTTCTTTTGTCCTCATTGCTGATCGTCTCGATCATTGATTGATCTTCCATCTGTGTGCACGAAAAGTTCGGTGTATACTTACTGCCTTGACATACTTTTATGAAGACATTCAATAACTCCCAAAAATCTGTTACATTAAGGCGGTTATCACACTGCGCCGCGCTCCGCGTGATTTCATATAAAAAATCCCGCGCGCAGACGCGTTGTCAGTGTGTTGTGCCGCGCGTGTTTTCTATACAAACTGAGGTACTTGCATACAATGATTAAATCTGTCGTCCCGCGTACCGCGGCGGAGCGCGGCGCAGTGTGATAACCGCCTAATGACGTCGTCTAAAACGAATTTTCACTTATTATCAAAATCACATCGTCCACGTAAATGCAGTCCTTCACCTTTATTTTTATCCTTTTTCCTCAGCCAAAACCTGTCCGGACGGTAAGATCTACAAGGTCTGCGGACCAGACTCCCAGCCCAGCTGCTCCTTTCCGCAAGTGGCCTCAAAGGCCGACAACGCCACCTGCATCGAGGGCTGCTTCTGTCCCGAAGGCCTACTGCTGGAAGGAGGCAAGTGCGTCCAGAAGGACGACTGTCCGTGCAGACTAAGGAACAGGAGCTTCAAGCCCGGATCTGTTATACCTAAGGAGTGCAACAGTTGGTGAGTTTTGGCAACCCTCTAGTGTGTACTTTTTGTTTTCCTTTGTAATAATGTAGGTTACATTGACGTCCAGATTCCATATCTTTAATATGAAACAACAGAACGTCAGACTAAACATAAAAACTACATAAAATGTCAAAGTTATTAGCTGTGTATCTTATCTGTGGTATCGCCTTTTGTACACTGATGGCTGAACAAAGAGAAATAGTCAATGCTCTCGAAAAAATAAAAGAAAGGTCTATTGGACTGTATTTGCCTGCTGCTGTCTTTTCCGAACACTATAATCCCGGCCTTTCAAGGCGAGAGTGAATAGGCATATACCAGTGTACCACCCTAGATTGCATCTCAATTAATATCAGGTGCGATTGCGGTTCTTGTTCTGCATAAAAAAAATTGACGCATCAAACGTATAAATGAGACACGCATACAGTTCATAAATGTCAGAAAACAAACTTCTAATTCTATAGCCATTTAGTTACATAGTTCTTCGACTACCCTCACCCTAAAAGTAGCCTTCCTTTACCAGCACATGTCAAGCAGGCGAGTGGAAGTGCACTCAGGTGCCTTGTGGCGCTCGCTGCAGTGCCGTGGGCGATCCTCACTACACGACCTTCGACGGGCAAAGATACGACTTCATGGGACATTGCACGTATACCTTACTGCAGACTAACAATATCACAGTTGAGGTGGAAAACGTGGCGTGTTCTGGAGCTATTACTGAGGTAACTTAATTATTCATTGGATATTTTACCATCCCCTCTCTTAGTCTCATTTATTTAAAGGTTTTTTGGTTGGTGCTTATACGCCGATTCTTTAACTTGTCTATTTGGTTAATACTTATTGTGATCTCGGAACTCAGATTTGTGAACATGAGTTTCAGTCTAGGTCATAAATAAACTCAGCTGTTGGTTTATCCCACTACAGTTTCCTACCACACTTTAGCCTCCAATGAAGCTTTTTGAATAAGATTTTCAATAATATTGCTCCTGAAATGAAATTTTCAAGTCTTCTAAACACTCAATCTTTAAACTTCTTCATTTAACCAAAATAAAATTCTAATGTCTATCAATATTACCTAGGAAATGAACCTAACACCATACAAGGGCGAGGGCAGGCCGTCCTGCACGAAAGCCGTGAACCTCAAGTACGACGGCGCCGACATCCACCTGAAGCAAGGAGGACTGATTCTTGTTAATGGGAAAGAGGTGTCTGCGCTTCCCGTCAACGTGGGACAGATCAGGATTCGAGCCGCTTCTTCTTTGTTTGTCATCGGTAACTTTTTTTGTATATTATAGTCTACACTAATATTATAAAGAAAGATTTGATTGTTTATTTGTATTGAATATACTCCTTAACTTCTGGACCGATTTGAACAATTGTTTCCCCATTAGAATCCTATATCCTAATCTATACTAAATAATACGCGTTTGTTTCCAGTGCAACTGCCTCTGAAAGTGGATATCTGGTGGGATGGCAACACCAGAGTGTTTGTCGACGTACCGCCATCATTCCAGAGCAAGACCAAAGTAAGATAATGCCAAGATTTTTCATTCTACATCTAAATATATGTCAAGAAAAGCACCCTACCTTTGGTCCTTCGAGCCGGATGTTACATTTGTCTGTAACATTAATTTTGTTAATTCCTTGTCCATAGGGTTTATGTGGAACCTTCAACTTGAAACAAAGCGACGACTTCTTGACTCCCGAAGGCGACGTAGAACAGTCTACCCTCGCGTTCGCGAACAAATGGAAGACCAGGGAGTTCTGCGAAGACTTGAGCACTAAGGAACCCGAACATCCTTGTAAAGCAAACGTTCAGAATAAGGAAATGGCTGAGAAGTACTGCAGCAAGTTGAAGAGCAAGCTATTTGAAGGTGAGAATGAATAGCCATAAGATAAGGAGCCATAATAGCCCAAAAGATTTTGATTTGATTTGATTTTTGTTCATAAGTGCCACTTGTGGTCTAAACTGAATAAATATTTTTGATTTTGAATATTTTTCCTTTCCACTTCGTTCTTGTACAGTAGTTTACTTCACAGTCAAATGTCCTGTTTTTATGATTTTATTTCTGATTCTTCAATAGATTTAAATATTATTACGTAACATGTTGTACTTAGCTTTTTTCTGAATCTTATTTTGCATGCGGTCTCTTTTTAGAGCGGTTAGTTTTTTTTTTTACTTTTTTAACGGTGCATTTCACGACGATTCTCGCGTGATTGTTAGCAAGAGTGTTTATAAGCGGCGTTGAAGCACTAGTTTCTCGGGCGTGTTTTGAGCTATGGCGGTGTATCTGGGGCATTTACGGCCGAATACTGAAACGCCATTTAAATATTTGACGGCTTCTCAAATAGTTAAGCAGCTCCTAAACTTACATTTCGCATACTCAAAACAATATCTGAGCAGTTCTCAATTTTTAAGCACCTCTCAAATTAAGTTGCTCTCAAACGCCACTTAAATGAATTTTCGCATACTGAAACGCCATTCAACGCTAAGCATTACTCAAACAACTG